>NW_026575628.1:0-10000 GCF_028641065.1 Leucoraja erinaceus
TGGGAGGAAGGGGGCTACTGATTGGCCACCAAGTTCACCCAGGCAGCGTCATCTGTTGCCATGGAAAGAAGGGAGATACTGATTGGCCGCCACCCCCCCATATAGCGTCATCTATTGCCATGGGAGGAAGGGGGCTACTGATTGGCCGCTAAGTCCTGCGGACTCACAATGGGCGTCTCCTTTCCCCCGCATCCCGTCCTCCCATTGGCCACCGCTGGTCCAGTCCTGCGACCTGATTGGTTGACTTCAACTCCGCTGACGTAACCTGTCGCCAAGGGGAGTAAGCGGAGGCGCTGATTGGCCGTCTCGTACAGCGCCCTCCCCCAGATTCACATTGTGACGCTACAGGGCGTGGCGGCCAATTAGTAGCCCCTATCCTCCCATGGCAACAGATGACGCTCTATGGGGGCGTGGCGGCCAATCAGTAGCCCCCTGACTCTGATCCTCGCGTTTAGTGTTCCTACAGAGCGCACTTTGGACCAAAGATCCTAGAGGAGCAAGATCGACCACTCACTCCTCGACAAACGCGTAGTATGACGTGTGTGACCGTCGCCGCCATTTGTTGAGGCATTTATTGCCCCCCCCCCCCCACTGTCATGGCGTCCTGGTCTAAATTCCATCTCACTGCTCTGCTATCAAGTATTCTAATCGTAAATCTAAACGACCCGACCTGTCATTCTTTAGGTTCCCCAATAAAAAAGAAAGGTGAGAAAATATTTTTATTATTTTCAGTCGATATTCTGTCGTGAAAATGTTATTTTCTGTTCTCCCATCAACGGCCATTGGGAAACATTAGTCGGTACATTAGAAAGTTATTAGACTTATTTTTAATAGTTATTTACTCACCACAATAATAAAGACAATTTTAACACTTCTGTATGTTTTTGGTTTTGTTTTGTAAGGGATTAGTCTCCACAATATGGCCCGCGGACACATTAGGCCCAGTGACCAGGAGATTTTTCGAGTCCGAGAATGGGCGGCTGTTACCCATTATATTCCTCGAACATAGGGACATAGCAAACAACACTCACATACATACAAAACATCACAAGCAAAGATCACAAGCCCGCCGTGAAGAAGGGTGCAATCAAATATTATATAACTCTGCTCTATCATCTTTGGGTGCAATGGTGGGTCGGGGGGTTCGGTGGCGGCGGCCGCAATCAAAGATACTAGTGGAACTCTGCTCTATAATCTTTGGTCGGAATGGGACGGCTGCGCGTTATAATGTGCTATCGTTCCACTCTCCCTCTCCCCCTTCTCCCCTCTCCCCCTTCTCCCTCTCCCCCTTCTCCCTCTCCCCCTTCTCCCTCTCCCCCTTCTCCCTCTCCCCCTTCTCCCTGGTCCCCCCCTCTCCTCCCTCCCCCCCCCTTCTCCCTGTCCCCCCCCTTTCCCCTTCTCCCCCTCCCCCTTCTCCCTCTCCCCCCTTCTCTCTCCTCCCCCTTCTCCCTGTCCCCCCTTTCCTCTTCTCCCCTCCCCCCCTTCTCCCTCTCTTCTCTCTATCTCTCTCTCCCCCCCTCCTCTCGATTTCTCGCTCCCCTCTCATCTCTCGATCTCTCTCTCTCTCTCTCCCCCTCTCTTCGCGATCTCCCTCCCTTCCCTCTCTCCCTCCCTTCCATCTCTCCCTCCCTTACCTCTTCGTGAGAGTTGGCAGCTCTGCTATGCCTTGGGTCCAAAAGAGGATAGATAGAAAATACTTAATTGTCTTTGTAAGAAGATTTTAATAAGCTCTTCTACATTTAAGGTAAATTGACATATTAGAGGCAAAACACATTTTCAATATACAGGTCTCTCCACACAACTGAAAACAATTGCATTTAAGTGATATATGATACATTGTTCAGGCAAGTAGCACTAGGTTACAATAAACTTCCTGCATATTCCAGGAATTCATCTCATAAAAATGGGAGAGGCTTAAATGCATTGTAAAATCATAAATCCATGTTGACTTGGACTAATGCTTTTACTGCTATCCAAATGCCCCATTATTACATCTTTAATAATTGACTCCAGCATCTTTCACACCACCAAAGTCAGGCTAACTGGTCTGTAATTCCCCGATTTCTCTCTCACTCCTTTCTTGAAAAGTGGGATAGCATTAGCTATCCTCCAATCCACAGGAACTGATCGTAAATCTATTGATCGTTGGAAAATAATAGAAACATAGAAACATAGAAATTAGGTGCAGGAGTAGGCCATTCGGCCCTTCGAGCCTGCACCGCCATTCAATATGATCATGGTTGATCATCCAACTCAGTATCCCGTACCTGCCTCTCTCCATACCCTCTGATCCCCTTAGCCACAAGGGCCACATCTAACTCCCTCTTAAATATAGCCAATGAACTGGCCTCGACTACCATCTGCGGCAGAGAGTTCCAGAGATTCACCAGTCTGTGTGAAAAAGGTTCTTCTCATCTCGGTTTTAAAGGATTTCCCCCTTATCCTTAAGCTGTGACCCCTTGTCCTGGACTTCCCCAACATCGGGAGCAATCTTCCTGCATCTAGTCTGTCCAACCCCTTAAGAATTTTGTAAGTTTCTATAAGATCCCCTCTCAATCTCCTAAATTCTAGAGAGTATAAACCAAGTGTATCCAGTCTTTCTTCATAAGACAGTCCTGACATCCCAGGAATCAGTCTGGTGAACCCTCTCTGCACTCCCTCTATGGCAATAATGTCCTTCCTCAGATTTGGAGACCAAAACTGTACGCAATACTCCAGGTGTGGTCTCACCAAGACCCTGTACAACTGCAGTAGAAACTCCCTGCTCCTATACTCAAATCCTTTCGCTATGAAAGCTAACATACCATTCGCTTTCTTCACTGCCTGCTGCACCTGCATGCCTACTTTCAATGACTGGTGTACCATGACACCCAGGTCTCGCTGTATCTCCCCTTTTCCTAGTCGGCCGCCATTTAGATAATAGTCTGCTTTCCTGTTTTTGCCACCAAAATGGCTAACCTCACATTTATCCACATTATACTGCATCTGCCAAACATTTGCCCACTCACCCAGCCTATCCAAGTCACCTTGCAGTCTCCTAGCATCCTCCTCACAGCTAACACTGTCCCCCAGCTTAGTGTCATCCGCAAACTTGGAGATATTGCCTTCAATTCCCTCATCCAGATCATTAATATATATTGTAAATAGCTGGGGTCCCAGCACTGAGCCTTGCGGTACCCCACTAGTCACTGCCTGCCTAATGAAGAACTCAACCATATTATGGTCACTCTTGCCCAAGGGGGCAGTACAACAAGATTGCTAACTAACCCTTCCTCATTACTCAATACCCAGTCTAAAATAGCCTGCTCTCTCGTTGGTTCCTCTACATGTTAATCATATGTATAAATATATATGTATGTGTATATATATATGCATGTATATGTATATGTGTGTATATATGTATGTATATATATGTTTATATGTGTGTATGTATGCATATAAATGTATCCATATGTATGTGTGTATTTGTATGTGTGGATATGTATGTGTATATGTATGTATGTATGTGTATATATGTGTGTGTATATATGTATGTGTATATATATGTGTGTGTAAATATATATATGCATATATATATTATTACTATATAATTATATATATAATTGCCTTTATGGTTTATGTATATCATCTTACAAGACAAATAAATTAATAGTGATTATTTAAATCAAAGTAGCTTCTGATCCATGAGAATAAACTTAACTATCTCTAACTTGCCTCTCACACACAGACACACATTCATATAAATATATATAATATGTATACGTTAAATTTAATTTTGTGCAGTGTGTGTTAAAGCAATACAATGCAAGGGAAACTACGCAAAGGAGGGGGCTGTTCCCGCTACAAGATACTCGAGGATCTTTGCTTTGGATCAAAGATTATAGCGGAGCTCTATAATCTTTGCTTTGGATCACAGCGGGTGGCATACCGGAAGTCGCTTGTCGCATTGAAAAATGGGCGTACTACACGTCAGCCCATTGAATTTCGAAGGAGTGGTCTATCTTGGTCCTCTAGGATCTTTGCTTTGGACAAGGAAGTTGCACCAGGAAGAACCAGAACGCAAAATGGCTTCAACACAGCAGGTTGAGAGTTTAACAGAAGAACTAGTTTGTCCCATCTGCCTGAATATCTTCACCGATCCGGTTTCCCCGAAGTGTGGACACAACTTCTGCCGCTCCTGTATCACACAGTGTTGGGAAGGAGAAGGGAAAAACACCTGCCCGAAATGTAGCGAGGAGTTTCCTGACCGCACCCTCATTGTGAATTGGGCCTTGTCAAACCTGTCTGAGAAAGCTCAAACATTAAATCTGAATCAGAAAGTGAAGGAAAGTAAACTTCACTGCGAGAAACATCAGGAAGAACTGAAGCTGTTTTGTGAAACTGACAAGAAACTGATCTGTGTGATTTGTCGAGACGCGCGGGAACACAGAGATCACCGCTTCATACCGATAGAAGAAGCTGTTGAAAACTACAAGGTAAAAACAAACATCATTTGATCACATGAATTCTACTGCGTTTTTTTTCTCATGTACAACACTTTCATTTCACATTTTGTTTTTGCAAACCCATTTTCAGGCACAGATGAAATCTTCCATGGAATCCCTCACGAAAAAAAAATCCGAGATACAGGAAATGGAACAATTGCAGAAAACAAAGATTTCTGGAGTTAGGGTGAGGTCTCGTCCCTCGCTGTGTGATCCCGTGTAGATTTAACCCCCTTGTGGCAACATAACAATATCCACATTTCTCTTCACAGGAACAGTCCCGCAGACTGCAGTCCTACATCACATCACACTTCAATAAAAAGCGACAGATTCTCGCTGAGGAAGAGCAGCGTTTACTCAAAGATCTCAGGGAAGCCGAGGCGAAGAGTCTAGATATAATGGAGAAAAATCTTCAAGCAATTCAAGAGAAATTAAATTCCATCCAGGATAAACTCACAAAGATACAGGAACAGATGGATCAAAAACACAGTGTGATATTTTTAATGGTGAGAATTTCATTTCAGTTTAAGCCAATCCAAGTACCCACAGAAAATGCACAACCTCTCGGGAATAAGTGGAGACCTTGACACTAAATGTTTGATTGTTCCTCTGTTTCCCATGCTACATATTACATTCAAACTGACACTAAAATCCAGGCACACTTGCATGCTGTGAGTGTGTCTGGTGTAGTGGGTGTGAGAGGCAGTGCATTAATTAATGTATGAAATCCTTTGATAATGTAAATACCATTATCAATACATTCCTTTTAGTGTTGCAAGTAAATATGTCCCGTGTGGTGTAGAAACATAGAAACATAGACAATAGGTGCAGGAGTAGAGGCCATTCGGCCCTTCGAGCCTGATCATCCAACTCAGTATCCTGGACCTGCCTTCTCTCGATACCCCCTGATCCCTCTAGCCACAAGGGCCACATCTATCGCCCTCTTAAATATAGCCAATGAACTGTGTGGCCTCAATTACCTTCTGTGGCAGAGAATTCCACAGATTCACCACTCTCTGTGTGAAAAAGATTTTCTCAGCTCGGTCCTAAAAGATTTCCCCCTTATCCTTAAACTGTGACCCCTTGTTCTGGACTTCCCCAATATCGGGAACAATCTTCCTGCATCTAGCCTGTCCAACCCCTTAAGAATGTTGTAAGTTTCTATAAGATCCCCCCTCAATCTTCTAAATTCCAGCGAGTACAAGCCGAGTCTATCCAGTCTTTCTTCATAAGACAGTCCTGCCTTCCCAGGAATCAGTCTGGTGAACCTTCTCTGTACTCCCTCTATGGCAAGAATGTATTTCCTCAGATTTGGAGACCAAAACTGTACACAATACTCCAGGTGTGGTCTCACCAAGACCCTGTACAACTGCAGTAGATCCTCCCTGCTTCTATACTCAAATCCTTTTGCTATGAATGCTAACCTACCATTCGCTTTCTTCACTACCTGCTGCACCTGCATGCCTACTTTCAATGACTGGTGCACCATGACACACAGGTCTCGCTGCATCTCCCCGTTTCCTAATCGGCCACCATTCAGATAATACCATTCCTGTCCATTTAATTCATATATTTTCTTCCTCTTTGTTCTTTATAATCAGGTCAAAAAAGATAGGAGTAGAATGAGACCATTCGACCCATCATGTCAATGTGGCCATTCTATCATGGATGATGTATCTCTCCCACCTAACACCATTCACCTGCCTTCTACCCATAACCTCTGATAGCCGTACTAATCAAGAAACTATCTATCTTTGCCTTAAAAATATCCACTGACAGGCTTCCTAAAAGAAAGTCCTTTAATTCTGAGGCTATGACTTCTAGTCCAAGAAACTCCCACTAGTGGAAACATCCTCTCTATATCCACTCTATCCAGGCCTTTCACTGTGTTGTATGTTTCAATGAGGTCCCCTTCATTCTTCTAAACTACAGCGAGTATAGTCCCAGTGCCGACAATCACTCAATATATGTTCACCTACTCATTCCTGGGAACGTTTTATATACATCCTCTGAACCCGCTCCAGAGCCAGCATATCCTTCCTCAGATATGGTGTCCAGATGTGACTCCTTATCCTTTCTGTGACATTCTCGTGCTATCCGTGTGTCAGAAGCTGTGTTAGTGAAGAATTTCCATCAGTTTGCAACAATTTGTAGAAAATACTGTTGTTCCGTTGCAGAAAGATATTATTAATATTATTGTAATTATTATTATTATTATGGTCAGTGTATCAATAAAAAGTTGTGTTTGTTTGATTTCAGGAGGAAATTAGTCGGAAGAGGAGGTAGGAAATGTTCTTAACAGAAACCATGCATAATTTTATTTTACCAAACTCAGAAGATCGCTGTAGTTCATTTTGTAACCCAGCTGCCTATACTTACAGGGTTAGTGATGAGGAACTCACGTTATCAGTAGCAGATGGGGCACCGGAAGTTGCAAAATTCGATCACCCCTTTATATTGAACAGAGTGTTCAGCAACATGTCGTGTGGTATTCCGCAAGGTAATGTTGATATCATTTATTTGTTCTGATACATTAGAGGTCGCTAGGTGTTAGTTGGATACAAAGAGTGATATGTATAATGGGCACATTAATTAAAACATGCATACCTCCTCTGAACTAAACTAAAAAGCTAACAGCTTGTGCTCAAAAATCCCAGCAGCAAACACGCATCATTTTTCACACAGAGAGTGGTGAATCTGTGGAATTCTCTGCCACAGAAGGTAGTTGAGGCCACAGTTCATTGGCTATATTTAAGAGGGAGTTAGATGTGGCCCTTGTGGCTAAAGGGGTCAGGGGGTATGGAGAGAAGGTAGTTATGGGATACTGAGTTGGATGATCAGCCATGATCATATTCAATGGCAGTGCTGGCTCGAAGGGCCGAATGGCCTCTACTCCTGCTCCTATTGTCTATGTTTCTATGTTTCAATGTGCTACTTGAGAATCTGATTCCTCTCCACCACCTAACAGCGAGATCTCACAAAACCCTGCCCAACCGCTCCAAATGCCCACCCGCAATCTCTCAATCGCCCCCCCTCTCTCTCTATTTACACACACAATCCCAACTCCGCCGCCCGACCCGCTCCTGCAATCCACGAGCCCCCCCCCCCCTTCCTCTGAGTAAAACCCGAAGAAAGTTGTCCATCCCACGTAATTGGGTGAAAGCCCGGGGATGGTTTGAGTTGTCCGCCCGCCTGTGCCCGAGTCTCCCCCCGACCCCCGGGGACTCTCTGATTCTCTGCTTCTCCCCCCAGTCTCTGTCACCCTGGATGTGGAAACAGCGCATGCGTGGCTCGAGGTGTCTGAGGATCGGAAGAGGGTGAGATGGACCCGGACCGAGAGGAGTCTCCCTGACACCGGGAAGAGATTTACAGGCTGGCTGTGTGTGCTGGGATCAGAGGGATTCACATCGGGGAGACATTACTGGGAGGTGGAGGTGGCGGGGAGTGAGTGGTGGAGTCTGGGAGTCGCCGCAGAGTCTGTGGACAGGAAGAGATGGGTCGACCTGACCCCGGAGACTGGAGTCTGGTGCATCGAGCGGTGGGGTGACGGGTTTCAGGCATTCACCTCCCCTCCATCCCCTCTCCCCGCGCGTCCCATCCCCGGGAGGGTGGGAGTTTATCTCAGTTACGAGTCCGGGACAGTTTCCTTTTACGACGCGGACATCAAGTCCCATCTCCACACCTTCACTGGGAATAAATTCACGGAGAAACTTTATCCTTTCTTAGGGCCTGGGGATGAAGACAAGTGGCTGAGAATCTGCTCCGGTTCCGCTCCGGGTGTGTAAAAGGGTCGGTTCCCAGGACCGGCGTCAGGAGCGGGGCTCAGGGGCTGTGGGGCAGAAACCCGGTGGACAACAGGTCGGCGCTGAACGAACGGCTCCCATTTAATCCCCACATTCCGCGTCGTGAAACAAACCCCAGTGAGCGCGGAAATAAAACTAGAGGGAATGTAAATGTGGGAAGAGTGAAATAAACATCAACTGAAATCAGATCTGTCTGTCGATCCGTTCATTTTAACGCGTTACCTGTCACACGGTGCGATCTGACCCACGAGGTACCCCGAGTTTAAAACAAATTTAACTCGTGGTAATCACGTACAATTATCGTAGCGGGAACGTCGGAACTCGTGGACGCAACTTAGCGACTCGTGGAGCTACCCGTGAAACTTGGTAACTCTTGAAAAAATTCAAACATGTTTAAATTTTTCCACGAGTAAAATGTACTCTTGAAGTTAAAAATTGAACCAAGTTGTAAGAACGTAGTTTCCTCAAAGAATAAGTCAATGGTAGGATGGAATAGACAAGTGCCTGGTGTAATCCCTGTCAGGGCACAGGTTGGTTTACATCACTCAAACAGAAGACTGTCGTTCACTAACCTATGTCGACATTATTATAAACTCTATACATAGTATAGAAGTTGGCATGGAATGTTAAAATTGTACAAGGCATTGGTGAGGCCAATTTTGGAGTATGGTGTACAATTCTGGTCGCCCAATTATAGGGAGGATGTCAACAAAATAGAGAGAGTACAGAGGAGATTTACTAGAATGTCGCCTGGGTTTCAGCAACTAAGTTACAGAGAAAGGTTGAACAAGTTAGGTCTTTATTCTCTGGAGCGCAGAAGGTTAAGGGGGGACTTGATAGAGGTCTTTTAGAGAGTTTAAAGAAGTTCTCAATGTGTCATCGATCTCCATTCCTCTGTAAATATAATTGTGTTTTAAACAAGTATTATTGACGCCGCGTGAAGTTTATTCAAAGGAACATGGCGTCATTAATACTCATTCAAAACACAATAAGGAAGACATTTACTGAGGAATGTGGATGGATGCAGATTGATGACATTGTATAACAACTTGTTAACTACTTCATGTTATGAAGCGCTAACAGTACGAGTTAACAAATTGTTTGTGTCTGATGGCTGTGCAGCGGTTGTTATACATGTTCATTTAAAAAAAATCCGGATGGCGAATTAAAAAAAAAATATTTATTTAACAAAGAGAATTCGTATTTCCGTACGAAATACAGAACATTAGTGCGGGGCCCAATTGGGAGCAATCGGTCAAATCGGCTTAAGGCCGGCCCTGGTTCCAGGTGCGACAAAGGTTCACCTGTATCTCCTCCAACCTCATCTACTGCATCCGCTGCGCTAGATGTCAGCTGATCTACATCAGGCAGACTAAGCGGAGGTTGGGTGATCGTTTTCGCCGAACACCTCCGCTCAGTCCGCAAGAACCAGCCTGACCTCCCGGTGGCTCAGCACTTCAACTCCCCCTCCCATTCCCCATCAGACCTCTCTGTCCTGGGTCAACTCCATTGCCAGAGTGAGCAACACCGGAAATTGGAGGAACAGCACCTCATATTCCGCCTGAGGAGTCTGCATCCTGCGAGCATGAACATTGAATTCTCTCAATTTTGTTAGCCCTTGCTGTCTCCTCCCCTTCCTCAGCCCTCCTACTGTCTCCTCCCATCCCCCAGCCCTTGGGCTCCTCCTACTCCTTTTTCCTTCCCTCTCCCCGC
>NW_026575628.1:15000-38904 GCF_028641065.1 Leucoraja erinaceus
TTTCAGGTCAGGAAGAAGGGTCCCAACGTCACCAAGTCAATAGACAATAGGTGCAGGAGTAGGCCATTCGGCCCTTCTAGCCAGCACCGCCATTCACCGTGATCATGGCTGATCATCCACAATCAGTACCCCGTTCCTGCCTTCTCCCCATATCCCCTGACTCCACTATCTTTAAGAGGCCTATCTAGCTCTCTCTTGAAAGTTTCCAGAGAACCGGCCTCCACCGCCCTCTGAGGCAGAGAATTCCACAGACGCACAATTCTCTGGGTGCAAAAGTGTTTCCTCGTCACCGTTCTAAATGCCTTACCCCTTATTCTTAAACTGTGTGTCCCCTGGTTCTGGACTTCCAACATTGGGAATATGTTTCCTGCCTCTAGTGTATCCAAACCCTTAATAATCTTATATGTTTCAATAAGATCCCTTCTCATCCTAAATTCCAGAGTGTACAAGCCCAGCCGCTCCATTCTCTCACCATATGACAGTCCCGCCATCCCGGGAATTAACCTGGTGAACCTACGCTGCACTCCCTCAATAGCAAGAATGCCCTTCCTCCGATTAGGGGACCAAAACTGCACACAATACTCCATGTGTGGTCCCATTGGATAGTCAGTATCTCGTATGAGCTGCCAGAGGTAGCTAAAGAAGCAGATGAAATGACAACTCATTACTTTAGACTACGATAGATACAGTGCAGAAACAGGCCCTTCGGCCCACCGAGTCTGTGCTGACCAACAATTACCCCACACACTCGGGACAAGTTACAATTTTACCAAAGCTGATTAACCTGCAAACTAGTACGTAAGTGTGGGGGGGAAATCCGAGCACCTGGAGAAAACCCACACGGGACTTCCGGTGGCGCTATGGAGGCTTGAGTCCAGCGCCAACCAGCTCCGTACCGAAGAAGTGAAAAACGGGAGAAAATCGGGACTTACCTGCAGCGATCGAAATCTGAAACGGCAGCCTGCGTGACGTCATCAGGCGCGCGACTTTAAGGTATGTCGCTACAACGCACCCCCCCCCCTTTCCGTGGAACACAAAAAAAAAAACGGTTAAAGGTAAACTCCAGATGGAAGAGGAAGGCCCCACAGAGGCCTCGGCCTCAGTTCAGTTACAACGATGGCCCACGAAGATCCTCCAAAGAAAACGAAACAGAAAAAGTCTGAAATGGAGGATCTTAAAACCTTTCTCGCTGCCGAAATGAAGACCTTTGGAGAGAATTTTAAAAAGGTACTTGACGCTTTTAAGGTAGATTTTAAAGCAGAAATGCATGCTACCGTTCAACAAATGCTGGAAATCTGGAAGAGGACGAGGGAGGAAGAGGTCAAGGATCAGATGGAAGTGCTGGAAGCCAGGCTCGTTTCGGTGGAAACGAAGGTTAAAACGGAGGTGGACCCCATTCGTCACGAACTTGATCAACATAGAATAGCGATAACCGAACTTGAGAAATGGGCGACGACAAGTGCGGAAACCGTAAGTCGGCTCCTTACTGAAAACCAACGCCTCTCCAATATGGTGATCAAATTAAATGATAAATGTACTGATTTGGAGGGGCGTCAAAGACGTAAGAATCTAAGAATTGTAGGGGTGAAAGAAGGAAGTGAGAGGGAAATGGGCACTCGGGATTTTGTGGCCGACCTACTACAAAAAGTCTTAAAATTGGATCACAAACCTTTACTCAGTCGAGCCCATAGAGCGCAGCGACGTCGTACACTAGATGATGCCCATCCAAGACAAATTATCGTAAAAGTGCAACTGGATCATGAATTTGATGATATAATGAAGAAAATTGTTCGAGGCGGTCAGCTTCTCTTTGAAGGTGTGAGATTCAGCATTTACCGAGATTACCCGGCAGAAGTCTTCAAGAAAAGAGCGCTGTTCACTGAGACAAAAAGAATATTGAAGAATGTACCTGATTTGAGATACAGCTTGCTTTATCCCGCAAGACTAAGAGTCTCCTACAAGTCCAAGGAGCTCTTTTTTACAGACCACGAAAAAGCACTGGAATATGCCAAAGAAGTCGGTAACATGACCACAGACTGAAGAATTTACATTACTCCTTAGGAGTCAAGGACTAACAGGACCGCCAGATCTAAAAGGACCTTTAAAATTCTTTCAAGAGCTTTAAGGACACTTGGAAACCGAAATCGATGGAGGAAATTGGATAAAACTGTGATCTTTTGGGTTTTTTGTTTTTTGTTTTGGCTTTTTTGTTTACTAATCATTATTATTATATGTATATTCATATCTAACTATATATGTAACAACTAATACTTATTAAATATCCATATTTCCACTAAAATTATTAACATTAACATTTCTTATAAAAAGTTAATACTGTATATGATTGATAACAATGATCAATAATTAATAGTCTTCGATTAACGTAGAAATGAATTACATACTTATATTATATAGGAAGATATGTAAGAGGTAAATTAACCTATATCATAATAAAGTTTGACGTTTTTTTTCTTTATTTTTCAATTTAAAATTATTTTGCTGTTCTTGAACCTTTCTGCAGGGTTACGTGTTTATGTATGTATGCATATGGGTATATATATATATATATATATATATATATATATATATATATATATGTGTATATATATATTGTGTGTGTGTATGTATGGCTAGGTAAATAAGTTTGTTACTCCCAAAGAAGTTATTTGAATGTTAGAAATAATCTTTTTTTTTTTTCTTCGGGCACGGAGCTGGGAATTTTTTCTTCTTACAAAGGCTACGGAAGTCTTTAGAATTCTAGCCACGTTAGTGTGGCTATCACTAACTACACTAATTGTAGATGTAGTTCTTTTTCCTTCACCCTACACTAACCAACTCTATCACTTTTCTCACTTTAAATATTTTTATAACTTAATGTTTGAATGGAAAAATAAGACTAATACAAGGAGATGTGTTCGGAAGAGCGATGTATATGATTTTAAATTCATCTATTTGAGGTTCGGGAGCAGGGTCAGGTTCTATGTGTTGTACCTTCTGCTCGGTTATAGACCACCTTAGAAACAATATGCAAGATGTTAACATGACAAGAGGGGGTCAGGGAATAACATTTTGTAGTTGGAATGTCAAGGGAATCAATGAACCAATTAAGAGAACTAAAGTCTTGGCACATCTAAATCTAATCAAAACAGATATAATATTTCTTCAAGAAACACACCTTAAAAAGGAATCTCAACATAAACTTAAAGCTAAGTGGATCGCTGAATCATATCATTCCTTTTCCCACAAGTCCAGAGGAGTTGCAATAGTAATTCGTAAAGGAATACCTTTTACGAACTCTTCAACAATAGTGGATATTGATAGTAGATATATTATATTAGTTGGAGAGTTAAATGGAGAAAAAGTGATCCTTCTTAATGTTTATGGGCCTAATTTTGATAACCCCACTTTTTTTAATAAAACATTTAATAAAATTCCTGAATTTACACAATATAAATTAATAATTGGAGGAGACTTCAATTGTACATTACTCATACTTAGATAGATCATCAAGGCAAAAAAAAGCAACATCTCAATCAAGTGTATTTTTAAATTCATTTATTAATACCACTAATATTAAGGATGTCTGGAGAATAGAAAACCCAACTGGACGGGAATATTCATTTTACTCACCAGTACACAAAACATACTCAAGAATAGATTATTTTTTAGTTGACTCTACGTTTATCCCATTTATTTATAATTCAAAATACCATAACATTATAATCTCAGATCACGCACCGGTAACATTCATGATTAAATTAAATGGAATGTCCGAGAAACAAGCATATTGGAGATTTAACCCACAAATTTTGAACGAAAGATCATGCCAGGAATATATTATTAAACAGATTCAAATATTTTTTGAGGTAAATGACAACCCTGACACACCTACTTCTCTTATGTGGGAAATGTTCAAAGCGTATGTTCGAGGTACATTAATTTCTGCTCAAGCATTTTATAATAAAGAGAACAGGATTAAGCAACAAACATTGGAAAGTGAAATCAAGCAACTAGATATAGAAAATGCGAGAATGCCATCTACGTTAAAACATAATAAAATTGCTGTATTGAAATATAAATTAAATAAAATGTATTCAGAACAAGTAATAAAACTTTATCAAAAAACCAAACAATTACATTTTGAATTTGGAGACAAACCACAAAAACTATTAGCACGCCAGTTACGAAAAATGGAAGGGGAAAAATAATTCATAAAATTAGAACAGAGACAGGAGAATTATTAAAAATGCCCAAGGACATAAACGATAGATTTCTCCAATACTATCATAACCTTTATTCAACTAAAACCGTAGCACAATCAGAAGGAATAGCAGATTTTTTAATAAAATGTAATTTAAAAGGTTTAGATTCAAACGATAGAGAACTATTAGAAAGGGAGATTACGATAAAGGATATTGAGGAGTCTATTGGCTCTCTAAAAAATGGTAAAGCAGTAGGACCAGATGGTTTAGGCTCCGAATTTTACAAAAAAGTTTATGATTTGCTTTGCCCACGTTTACAAAGACTGTATGAGTATATCTATACTCAACAGAAACTTCCAGACACTTTAAATGAATCTATAATAACACTTATTCCTAAAGCTGATAAAGATCCGGAAGACCCGGGATCATACAGAGCAATTGCACTTTTAAATACAGATCAGAAAATATTAACTAAAATAGTAGCGCATAGATTAAGTACAGTGATGAATAAATTAATACACCCTGACCAAACAGGCTTTATTCAGAAACGGTACTCATATTATAATCTAAGAAGATTATTTAATATTATATATTCCAAGAGAATTATTAATGCAGCTAGGGGAGAAATTCTGTACATGGATAAACTGTTATATACAAATCCCACGGCTAGAATATTTACTAACCAAAGGTTGTCATCTACAACACAACACAACGGTTTATTTGTCACATTGCACAAAAAGTGCAAGTGAAATGATATGTCAGCAGCGATACAATGATAAAGGGCACACACAAAAACACAATAAAATTTTAACATAAACATCCACCACAGCATTCATCACTGTGGTGGAAGGCACACAATTTGGCCAGTCCTCCTCCATTTTCCCCCGTGGTCGGGACCTCAACCCTCCGCAGCAGTCGCTGCGGGCGTCCAGATGGTAAGGACAAGGTGCAAGTCCAGTTAAGTCCAGAGTCGGCTCATCCCCACCGGAGATCGCAGCTTTTAGTTGGTATAGGCCGGCGGCCGAAGATTTAAAGTTCCCTCCACGTCGCAGCCGTAAGCACCGCAGTCTGCAGGGCCGGCGGTCGAAGCTCCCCTCCAGGGGTGATGTAAGTCCATACCGGACCCGCGGTAGAAGTTGGCCGCGGGCCGGCGGTGGAAGCTTCTTCTTCCCCCCGGGTCCCCCACGAGGGATCCCGGGCTGTAGACGCCGCGCCAGCTGGAGCTGTGCAGACCGCGCGCGGCTTCAGGCTGCCGTCTGCAGCGGGCCAACGGAACAGAGCGCTCCCCTCCAGCGAGCCCCAGCTCCGTGCTGACAGTCCACGCTGCACCCGCCGCCGGAGCCCCGAGCCCCGGGCGCGTCTCCGGGAAAAGCCGCGCCGATCCTCGCTGTTAAGCCACGGGGGAGGCGACCTGGAAAAAGTCGCCTCTCCTTGGAGGAGGCGACCGAAACGGTTTCCCCCTCACTCCCCCACACCACCCCCCACACAAAACACACTAAGAAACACTAAAAACATACTTCAAAACATACCAAAAAAATAAAAAAAGTTGAAAAAACTAACACGCTGCTGACAGGGCTGCCGTCAGTGCAGCGCCCCCACCGACAAATTTAGCCTATCTAGAGGTTGTAGACAAGGATGCCCGTTATCTCCATTATTATTTGCGCTGGCTATTGAGCCACTGGCAGAAAGAGTTAGGGGGCATCCGGAAATACATGGGTATAACACAAAGGACACAGTGAATAAAATTTCTCTATATGCAGATGATGTATTAATTTACATTACAAAACCAGAAATTAGTATCCCAAACTTATTAAAGCTAATAACCCAATTTGGTTCACTTTCAGGATACAGAATAAATTGGAATAAAAGTGAAATTATGCCAATAAGGGAACATAACAAACAGATAATACAACAATTTCCATTTAAAATAGTAAATGAAAAATTTAAATATCTAGGTATTTATGTAACTAAGATATATACATCATTATTTAAAGCAAATTTCCCCCCATTACTGAACAAACTACATAAGAATATTCAATACTGGAAAACACTTCCTATCTCAATGGTTGGCAAAACTAATGCCATAAAAATGATTTTTTTACCGCAAATATTATACCTTTTTCAGACAATTCCGATATATCTGGCAAAAAACGTTTTTAAAAA
Source organism: Leucoraja erinaceus (assembly GCF_028641065.1). Lineage (NCBI taxonomy): Eukaryota > Metazoa > Chordata > Chondrichthyes > Rajiformes > Rajidae > Leucoraja > Leucoraja erinaceus. The sequence goes on from NW_026575628.1 coordinate 21,366, forward strand.
ATTGGACTCTATTGTTAATGATTTTATCTGGGACTATAAAAATCATAGGATAAACAAAAGACACTTGTGTAAATCAAAAATAAATGGAGGCTTGGTTTTTACCTAATTTTTTGTTTTATTTCTGGGCAGTTAATATTAAAAATATGAATTTCTGGTTGGAAGAAATAGATCATCAACCAGACTGGTTAAAAATGGAAAAGGAAGATTATTTACCTTTTGATATCGGTTCGATATTATTTGCTACGGCTAAATTAAACAAAAAAATTTATAGGGAAAACCCTATAATATTTAGTGCTATACGAATTTGGAAACAATTAAAAAAGACATTAAATTAGATAATTTATCACTTTTTCTTCCAATTGTGAATAATCCTTTGTTTAAGCCTTCATGGTTGGATGGGGGTTTTACACAGTGGAAGAATTATGGAATTAAAAATATGGGACAACTTTACAAGGAAGGCATTTTTCTGACATTTCAGGAGTTGCAACAGACTTATGGACTTCGAGGAAATTATTATTTCAGATATCTTCAACTTAGAGATTATGTAAAATCGAACTCTCAAAATTTTCGAATTAGAAACTCAGAAATTCTTGATGAATGTTGGAACAAACATCCTAATACAGAAAAATTAATATCTTATATATATAATATCTTATTAGACAGTGACATTCATTCGACGGACTTACTCAGACAAACATGGGAAAAAGAATTAAATCAAGTAATAACGAAAGATACTTGGGAAGAAAGTTTGCAACACATACATCAGTGTTCACTAAACGCCAGACATTCTCTAATACAATTTAAAGTAATACATAGGTTACATTATTCAAAAACAAAACGACATAAAAGTTTTCAACATATCTCACCTATATGTGATAAATGTCAACATTTAGAAGCTACATTATCTCATATGTTTGCAAACTGTATAAAAATTAAAACATTCTGGGTAAATATTTTCAGTATAATATCTAAAGTAACCAACACACAATTGGACCCAGATCCAAAATTAATAATACTCGGAATATTAGAATTAAATCTAATATTTAGAATAACACAAATAAACTTTATTGATTATAGTTTAATAACAGGAAAAAAATTAATTCTAAAATTTTGGAAAGGCCCTACGGCCCCCACAATCAAAATGTGGATTATAGAAATGATGGAGACCTTAAACGTGGAAAGAATTAGATTTTCCCTGTTGGACAAACATGAATTATTCATTGGAATATGGTCTCCTTTTATTGATTACTTAAAGGGTCAGAATAGTTCAGCACAGGAACCTGATTAGCACTCGGGCTAAAGAATGAATGAAATGCTATACTCTGAAATGTACGAACATATCCCGAACAAAGTTTTTTATTTTAATAAATTTTTCCATTCTTCTTTAACTATCTTTTTCCCTTTTTTTTTTTTTTTTTGCTTCTTTGTTTTCAGCGTCTTTGTGGTATCTATCATGTCTTGATTGGTGAATATGTTTAGTTTGTGACTTTATTTGAAGCAGAAATAATATTTGAATGCTTCATTGAGCATAATTCCGACTGGTAACTACACATTTTGTCTGAGCACATTATCGCACGCGTCATGCAAGCCGTCTTAAATGACCACCTAAACTGTCATTTAGCAACTTAAAAAGCTGCCAAGGTTGCCCGGCTGACAACAGAGAAAAAAAATTAAGTGAGAGCCCTGCAAGGTGTATAATATTTTTGACACTGTCATAGGCCTTTCTTACATATGCTGTCACAACGCACTGTAGTCTCTAAACAATCCTTCAGTAATTTTCCTTGCCCTCCGTTTCAGAATAATAGCGTTTTAAGCCGATAACTCTACACTAGCACTGGCAATAAATAAATAAATAAAAAGCACAGCTTTCCAGCCCCTTATCTCATTGGCCACGCTCGGCTGCAAATCAGTGTCAATCTGGTGGACCATCTTCCTCTAGTTGTGGGGGTGGGGGATTGGGAGGGGCCTCACAAGTGGAACAGCTTAGGGCCTCTCTTCATCTAAATCCGGCCCTGTACGCAGGCGACCGGGGAACTGCAGCCAGTCCTGGGACAAGCGAGCTGACCTGGGAACTGCAGCCATACCTGGGGCATGCAGCCAACCTGGGAACTGCAGCCATACCTGGGGCATGCAGCCAACCTGGGAACTGCAGCCATACCTGGGGCATGCAGCCAACCTGGGAACTGCAGCCATACCTGGGGCATGCAGCCAACCTGGGAACTGCAGCCATACCTGGGGCATGCAGCCAACCTGGGAACTGCAGCCATACCTGGGGCATGCAGCCAACCTGGGAACTGCAGCCATACCTGGGGCATGCAGCCAACCTGGGAACTGCAGCCATACCTGGGGCATGCAGCCAACCTGGGAACTGCAGCCATACCTGGGGCATGCAGCCAACCTGGGAACTGCAGCCAGTGCAGCCATACCTGGGCACGCAGGCGACCTGGGACTGGCTGTAGGGTCCGGGCCACAAAACATGGGGGGTTGTCCCCCACCTCTCAAAACATGGGGGAGGCAAATCCCCCTATAACTTTCCCAACATTGACTGGAACCATCTTAAGTTTATTACAGGTTTAAAGAACAACTAATACATTCTAAGGAAATGTCAATTAAAAAAAAAACAATACATAAAACAGTTATCAAAGCAAAACATTAGTATTAGACATTATTGGTCTGAAGGAGTCTTGACCGGAAACGTCATACATTCCTTCTCTCCAGAGATGCTGCCTGTCTCGCTGAGTTACTCCAGCATTTTGTGTCTATCTTGGTATTAACTAAAATATGATGTCCTTGAACCTTGATGCACGCAAGCCCCTGTGGTTCCCAGCGGTTCCAGGAAGCAGCCAAAGTGCACGTGGTCAACGTGTGCTCCCACTCCAGGGACACCTGGGCATGGACAGAAGCCCGGAGGAGAGGCAAACTGCCGGCTCAGGCAATCCCTTGGCTGCCCACCGCCATCACACACAAATGGCCAACTGGGATTGCCATTGATGAGGCTTATATGAGGGCGAATGATCATAGATACAGCACGGAAAGAGGCCCTTTGGCCCACCTAGTCTGCACCCACCAACGGTCCCCGTACATTAACACTATCTACACACACTAGGGACAATTTTACATTCATACCAAGCCAATTAACCTACAAACTTGTACATTTCTGGAGTGTGGGAGGAAACTGAAGATCTCGGAGAAAACCCACAAAGTCACGGGGAGAAACGTACAAACAGCACCCGTATTCAGGATCAAACCTGCAACTATGGTGCACCACCGTGCTGCTCTGTTTAGGAAGTTTAAAGATAGTCGTGGAGAAGGAGGGAGTATTAAAGCAATTGTTAGGAATGAGCATTTAAAATGGAGGGGGTGCTTTGAGGTTTACACGTGATGCAGGAGAGAAGATAAAGAAATGAGGAGGATTAAGAGGGCATGAAATGGCCTTGGCAAGATTAAGCAGAGAAAGAGTAGGTTCCTTAAGGGCACAAACTGGAAATCTGTGCAGAAACATAGGTGCAAGAGCAGGCCATTCGGCCCTTTGAGCCTGCACTGCCATTCAATATGATCATGGCTGATTATCCAACTCAGTATCCTGTACCTGCCTTCACTCCATACCCCCTGATACCTTTAGCCACAAGGGCCACATCTAACTCCCTCTTAAATATAGCCAATGAACTGGCCTCAACTACCCTCTGTGTGTAGAGCCAGATCAGCAGGATCCACAATTATTACTTGCAACTGATATTCCCCAATGGGAGGGAAGTGGAGGATGGAGAGCTGGGGAAGGGCTGCGCTGATATCCTCTAACATGTCTGCATCTGGAGCTCTATTAGAAGGAGCTGGAGGAATGCAACGGGTCAGGCAGCATCAGAGGAGGGAATGGACAGGCGATGTTTCAGGTCAGAGCCGTTTGGGTTTGAGATACAGCCTGGAAACAGGCCCTTCGGCCCTCCAAGTCTACACTATCGATCATAGATACAAAATGCTGGAGTAACTCAGCGGGACAGGCAGCATCTCTGGAGAGAAAGAATGGGTGACATTTCAGGTCGAGACCCTTCTTCAGACTGATTCACACCGGTTCTATGTTATTCTACATTCTAATCCACTCTCTGCACACTAGGGGCAATTTTACTCGACTATTTAACCTACAAACCCATATATCTTTGGGATGTGGGAGGTAACTGGAACATCCTGAGAAATCTACATCACTCACAGAGAGAATGTACAAACTCCACAGAGATAGCGTCGGAGGTCGGGGTCGATCCTGGGCCTCTGACACTGAGGCAGCAGCTCTACCAGCTGCACCACACTTCTTCAGGACTGAACCGACCGTCTGTCTAGTCCCTGCTGCTTGAACCACTAACTTCCTCTTGTTTTGTCTTGAACCACTAACTTCCTCTAGCGCTTTGTGTTTTGCTCAAGATTCCACAGCTGCAGTGTCTTATGTCTCCATTACACCAACAATTGGTCTTGATAAAGACACTAGGAACTGCTGCTGCTAGAATCTTACGTAGAACAGAAAGTGATGGAGGAACTCAGCAGTACAGGCAGCATCTATGCAGGTAATGGACAGAGCGCAGAGGATTATTGGGACACAGCTACCAACCTTGGAGGGCATCCACCACACACGGTGCCTCAGGAAGGCCGTCAGCATCCATAGAGACTCCTCACATCCGTGTAATGGACTGTTCGAACTACTTCCCTCCGGCAGATGTTACAAGGCCTTCTACGCCCAAACCTCCAGACTCAGGAACAGCTTCATTCCCAGAACTATAGCGGCTCTGAACCGGCCCTGCTGAGTGCCCCCCATCCCACCTGGACTGTCTTCCTCAGATGGTCACGTCGCACATTTATTTATTTTTTATTTTTTGACTGGTTGGAAGCTGCATACCAAATCTCGTTGCACTGATGTGCAATGACAATAAAAAAGATATATTATTATTATTATTTCCACCAACAGAAGTCTCGCTAGCAGTGGGTTACCTGCAGTTCCACTATAAACCAACAGATGTCCCGCTAGCACAGATGAGGGTTACCTGCAGCTCCAATATACACCAACAGAACTTTGACCTTGTGCCTGTGCCCGTGACATCGCCACAGGCAAGCACCAGCCTCTCCGTCTGATTGGAGGGATTGCAAGAGTTTTGCATATTCAGGGCAAAGTTTGAGGGAAAGTGAGGGAGAGGGAGCGGGCCGGGGGGAGAAAGGCCACCAAACGGCGTCCGGGCTGGCGAGGGGCCGGCGAGAGAGGCCTTTGCAGGCCCCCAGGCTGGCTTAGAAGTAGGAGGGCAGGCAGGATGTGAAAGGGTGCGTGCAGTTGCAGGTATCGCTTCTCGGCCTTTTGGCTAAGATCTCAGGTTACAACACGGGAAACCCAACCCTCCCAAACCAAAAAGAAAGGATGATCATGATGCACATGTTCAACCCACCTCGAGCCCCCAAATGCCAGGAGAACTCCAGCACCAAGCCAAGGAGGGAGAGTCAATGGAGGAGGGGGGAGAGCAGAATTGGACGACGGTGAAGCATGGAAAACACCAGAAGGGTCAGCACAAGGAGCAGAGGCCAGAAGGGGTTGGCAAACCCAAAAAAAACCCCAAAACGGTCTCTCTCCCTGACAGAAGGCAGCAACCTCTCCTCGTCGGAGGATGAGGCGACCGGGAAACCCCACAGGAAGAAAACCGGGGAGGAAAGGAGAAGGTCCATGCCGATTGTTCACCAGCACCAGGAGACCGAGAGCAGAGCAGCGGTCGAGGGGTCCCAGCCCCAGGACATCGGGAGCAGAGCAGCGGTCGAGGGGCTCCAGCCCCAGGACATTGATCATCGCAGCAGTCGATGGGGCCAAGCTCCAGGGCATTGGGAGCATCGCAGCGTTGAGGTCGAGGGGGCCAAGCTCCAGGGAATCGGGAGCAGTGCAGTGGCCGTTGGGCCCCAGCTCCGGGCAACCGGGAGCAGTAAGTTTGTCACCGTGCCCCAGCCACAGGAGACGGGGGAAGCGGCGCACCCAGAAGGGGGTAAAACGAGCAGCCCCCCCCCCCCAACGACACCTCTGGTTACGACACAGGAAACCCAACTCGTTGAGGAGGGCGGGTACCTGAGCCCAGGAAAGGTGAGGCAATTCACTGAAGCGGTGGGCATGAGGGAACATGAAAGTGGTCAGTGACTCTAATGGAGCTGAAACTGGCATCCTTAAACGTGCGCAGTGTGAAGAGCACTGCGCGATGTGTTAATGCCTTACAGTACCTGGCCAAGGTCAAGGCAGATGTGACTTTTCTGCAAGAGTGCGGGTTGCCACACCTCCGCTGCTATCGGAGGTGGTCGCGATGGTGGCCCCACGGACTGTCGGTGTGGTCGGGGGGCAATGACTGTCGTGCTTCCGGCCTGGGGATCTTGCTGCGGGGAGGGAACTTCGCCATCACTGAGGTCAGGGAGGTGGTTGCGGGGCGTCTCCTCGTGGTGGATGTTATGTACCGTGGTTCTCCGCTCCGGCTGATAAATGTGTATGCCCCACCCGTGCGGAGCGAGCGGCTGGCCGTTCTCCAGCAGCTCCCAGTGCTGTTGGCCACGTCCCGGCAGCTCGTTCTGGCCGGTGACTTCAACTGCATCATTGATGCGGCTGGACGATCCGGCAGTGCCGACAACAGACTGGACATCACGTCCAAGTTCCTGATGGAAACGGTAAAAGACGCAAAGCTGCACGACGCCTTCAGCGACCCTGCAGGCGGGTCACAGCCGCGGTTCACCTGGTCGAGATCGGACGGTTCAGCCCGATCCCGGATAGACTTCGTCTTCACCACGAAGGCCGTCACGGTGAGACACACCGACCTCACGCCGGTGTTCTTCTCTGACCACTGCCTCCTTCAGGCTTCCTGTCACCTACAGGAGGACCGGAAGGCAGGCAGAGGGACGTGGAAGTTAAACGTGAAGCTGTTGACCCCAGAGAACGTTGAGGAGCTAAAGAGGGACTACGCATGTTGGAGAACGGTGAGGCCCCTCTTTGACTCCCCGACACTCTGGTGGGAAGCAACCAAGGAGAACATTAAGAGGTTCTTCATAGCCAAAGGGGTTCAGAAAGCAAGACAGAGTCAGAGGGAATTGTGTCAACTCCAGACAGATTTGCAACAACTGCTCCTTCTGCAGTCGAGGGGGGGGGATGTGAGGGAGGAACTTAGAGAGGTGAAGGACCGGCAAGCTCGGCTCTTTACCTCTGAATCCTCCAAGATCATCTTCCGATCTAGGGTCCGCCATGTGGAGCAGGATGAGACGTGCTCACGTTTCTTCTTCCATAAGGTTCACAGGGGGAGCTCTGTGATCAACAGCCTTAGGGAGGAGGACGGCTCGGTAGCATCCTCGCAGACAGACATGCTGAGGGTCTGCAAATCCTTTTACACGGAATTGTATGACAGAAAGGCCACAGACAGCACCGCCTCCCAGAACTTCCTGTCCTCTATCACGGAGGTCTTGGAGGACAGCAAGCGGGAGAGTCTGGACCAACCACTGACCCTAGAGGAGCTGACTGGCTCCATCCGCTCCTTTGACTCGAGTAAAACTCCCGGAAGCGATGGCTTACCGGCTGAGTTGTACTCGGCTCTGTGGGACTGGGTGGGCCCGGACCTGCTGGAAGTGTACAACGACATGCTTCTAGCAGGCAGCATGTCAGACTCCATGAGGAAGGGCAGCATTACCCTAATCTACAAGCAGAAGGGGGAGAGGAAGGATATAAAGAATTGGAGACCCATAACATTGTTGAATGTAGATTACAAGATCCTGTCTAAGGCCATCGCCAACCGGGTCAAGTCTGCTCTGGGACGGGTAATCCACCCGGACCAAACCTGTGCTGTACCTGGCAGGAAAATCTCAGACAGCCTAGCGCTGCTGAGAGATACCATCGCCTACGTGCAGGACAGACGGGTGGATGCCTGCCTAGTCAGCTTGGACCAGGAGAAGGCCTTCGACAGGATATCGCACACGTACATGAGGGACGTGCTCTCTAAAATGGGGTTTGGGGAGGGAATCCGAAATTGGATCAAACTGCTCTACACCAATATCAGTAGTGCAGTCCAAATCAATGGGTGGGAATCAGACAGTTTCCCTGTAAGGTCTGGAGTCAGGCAGGGTTGCCCTCTCTCTCCTGTCTTGTTTGTCTGCTGTATTGAACCTTTTGCCGAGTCCATCAGGAAGGATGCGAGCATAAGAGGAGTGACATTGCCAGGCAGTGGGGGCATTCAAGTAAAGACCTCCCTGTACATGGACGATGTCGCCGTCTTCTGCTCGGATCCAAGGTCGGTCCGCAGATTAATCAGCATCTGCGACCAGTTTGAGTCGGCCACGGGAGCCAGGGTGAACCGCAGGAAGAGCGAGGCCATGCTCTTTGGCAACTGGCCCGACCGATCTTCCATCCCCTTCACCATCAAGCCTGACTTCTTGAAGGTGCTGGGGATCTGGTTCGGGGGGGGGCTGAGGCGAGTAACAAGAATTGGCTGGAGCGGATAGCCAAGGTGGGGAGGAAGCTGGAGCTGTGGAGGCAACGCTCCCTCTCCATAACCTCGGGGCTGCTGTACTTGGCACAAGTGTGGCCTGTCCCTCCCTCCTACGCCACGGGGATCACCCGGGCCGTCTTCCAGTTCATCTGGGGGTCGAGGATGGACCGGGTGCGACGGGTCACAATGTACAAGTCGGCAGACAACGGGGGTAAAAGCGTGCCCAACGTCGCCCTCACCCTGATGGCCACCTTTGTGTGTGGCTGCATCAGGCGGAGTGTAGAGCCAAGGCACGTGGGCACTAAGTGTCACTACCTGCTGAGGTTCTACCTGTCCCCGGTGTTGCGAAGGATGGGCCTGGCGCAGATGCCACGCAATGTGCCAGTCAGCTGGACATTGCCGCCCCATCTGTCGTCTGTGGAAAGCTTCTTCCGGACCAACACCTTTGACCACAAGTCCATCGGGCAGTGGTCAGCACGGAATGTCCTGCAGTCACTGCAGGGAAAGGACTCGATGGATCCGGTGGCGTGGTTCCCAGAGCAGACTGCCCAGCTTGTCTGGCAAAATGCCTCATCGCCAGAACTCACCAACAAGCACCAAGACCTGGCTTGGCTGGCGGTGAGGGGAGCCCTCCCAGTTAGATCCTTCCTGCACCGTCGGAACCTCACCACCAGCTCACGCTGCCCCCGGGACGGTTGCGGTGGAGAGGAGACGGTTGCCCACCTCTTTGCAGAGTGTGGGTTTGCAAAAAGAGTCTGGAGAGGTATGCAAGGGTCCCTGGAACGATTTATCCCGAACAGCTCCGTCACAGAGGACTCTGTGATTTACGGACTGTTCCCAGGGACACATTCAGAGACTGACATCGAGTGCTGCTGGAGGGTCATCAACTCGGTCAAAGACGCTCTTTGGTCTGCCCGAGCGTTGCTCACCACCCAGCAGAGCGAGATGTCCGTCAGGGAATGTTGCCGACTGGCCCACTGCAGACTGCAGGAGTACGTGCTAAGGGACTCGCTGAAGCTTGGTGCAGCCAACGCCAAGGCTCGGTGGGGGAGGGCCACAGTCTAGGGTCCTTCCGCTGCTGGACATGGGGGGCACGGTATGGTGGAGACGCCCCTCAAATTAAGGGAAGGTATCCCACGCCAGGGGGCCACATGAGTGGCACGGGTGGGGGACATTTTCGTGGAATTTTAAAGACGCATAAACTGTATTGAACAATCTCTATAGCTTACAAAAATGTTGGATGGAATTTTCGCACTGTGTACACATTGTATATATTTATTACTTGGACAGGGGCCACAGAGTGGCACGGGTGGGGGACTGTTTGGTGGTGGAATTTGCAAATGAAAAAAAATTGTACTGAACAATTTGTATAGTCTCCGAAAATGTCGGATGAATTTTTGTACGAATGGTTCATGAATTGTATATATTTATCAATTGAATAAAGTCTATTTTGAAATAAAATAAAAAGAAAATCTGTTCTTATCAGTTTAATATCTGATACGTCCCTTATCTAGGGACCATATATTAAATTGATTTTTGGAACAGGGAGATGGAATAGGGGCTTGCTCCATCCACTCCACGCATCGACCCAGTATTGCAGTGTCTCTGGGAACGGTGCACCTCCCTTTTGAGACATTTTCAAAGTTCAAAAGAAAAGACAAAACTTTCTCTTTGCGCTTGCATAAAAGCTGCGTGTCTGCCTGCTGCCCTCTCTCACTCTGCGCATGTGTGTGTGTGTGTGTTGACGGGACCACTGAAGTAAAATGCCTTCCTTTATTTCAAGGGAAAAGAGGAGGATGCTGCTCGCATTTCAACCCAAATGCAACTGAAACTTCCAGGAAGGAGAAAAAAAATGTTCAAAGTCACAATTGCCGGCTCTGCCAATCAAGTCGTCATAGCGAGCACCGCTAAGGTATGACTCTCTGTCGGGGGCAGGGGTGAATTTAGCGCCTTCACACGAGTGAGCGGCTGCGGGGAGAGCCCTGGCTTGGTCAATGTGGCTGACCCGTCCCCCCGACAGAAGCCCTGGCCGCACGTTCTGGGAGTGGGGATGGGAGGGTGGCCGGCACACTGCGCTGTCGGCTGTGTATTGGCAAGGCTGTCTGCGGCGGTGGGATGACTGGCTCTGGAGGGTGGCCGGGCTTGCACCGTCGCCAGTGTGGGTCATGACAAGGCCGGCCGCCTTTGTGGATTTGTCACGAGCCAGGTTTAAGGCTGAGGAGGAGAGGCAGCGAGCAGCTGGCTGGCTGGTGGAGGGGAAAGGCAAGGCCAGGTGAGCAGGAGCAGAGTTTTGCGCTGGAGGTGACTTTTGCAAGTGGCTCTGAGAAGCCTCTCACGAGTCTGCAAGAAGTCTTCAGGAATTAATTGGAAAGCTAAAGAAAGGAGAGGGGAAGAAAGCAATCCATGATCGGGCTACGGAACCCGGGTTCCTGTGCCCAGTGGAGATGTGGTTCTGTTGTTTAAGGATAAGGGGGAAATCTTTTAGGACCGAGATGAGGAAAACATTTTTCACACAGAGTGGTGAATCTCTGGAATTCTCTGCCACAGAAGGTAGTTGAGGCCAGTTCATTGACTATATTTAAGAGGGAGTTAGATGTGGCCCTTGTGGCTAAAGGGATCAGGGGTTATGGAGAGAAGGCAGGTACAGGATACCGAGTTGGATGATCAGCCATGATCATATTGAATGGCGGTGCAGGCTCGAAGGGCCGAATGGCCTACTCCTGCACCTATTTTCTATGTTTCCAAAATGTACTTTGTGTTGAGATATAGCGAGAGCCAGTGGATGTCGTGTATCTGAGCTTTCAAAAAGCCTTTGACAAGGTCCCACACAAGAGATTACTGTGCAAAATTCGAGCATATGGTATTGGGGTAGCAGGCCCGTACGAAGCTTTTCAAAAAGGGGGGAAGCGTGAAGTCCCTCGATGCCGGGATCCAGGGCCCGCTTAAGCTCAGGGGTTTTTGATGCTCTCTGATGCATTCTGAGCATTATTTTGGAGCATTTTTGCACCAAATTTATAACCAATATTTCAGAAATTAACTGGAATTGAGGTAGTTTTTTCACACAAAGGGTGGTGGGTGTATGGAACGAGATGCCAGAGGAGGTAGTTAAGGCTGGGACTATCCTAATGTTTAAGAGACATTTGGACATGTACATGGATAGGACAGGTTTAGATGGATATGGGCCAAATGCGTGTGAGTGGGACTAGTTTAGTTGGTCGGTGTGGGCAAGTTGGGCTGAAGGGCCTGTTTCCACACTGCATCATTCTATGACTAAAAAGTTAAGAAGAAAAATGCATGTAGATAAGTAGAGCAGATTTGAAAGAGGAGTGAAATGTAAAGGCAGAGAGAGGTTTATGGGTGGAAAGGAGCATAGGGTGGGCTTGGGCAGATGGATGAAGGGAAAATAGACACAGCGCTGGAGTAACTCAGTGGGTCAGGCAGCATCCCTGGAGAACATGGATAGGTGACATTTCACAAAGTGCTGGAGTAACTCAGTGGGTCAGGCAGCATCCCTGGAGAACATGGATAGGTGACATTTCACAAAGTGCTGGAGTAACTCAGTGGGTCAGGCAGCATCCCTGGAGAACATGGATAGGTGACATTTCACAAAGTGCTGGAGTAACTCAGTGGGTCAGGCAGCATCTCTGGAGAACATGAGTCCGGAGCCGGGTCCTGGAGCCAGAAGTGCGGTCGGAGACGGGGCCGGGAACTGGTAAGCCCATACCCCCCCCCCCCCCCCCCCCCCCCCCCCCCCCCCCCCCCCCCCCCCCCCCCCCCCCCCCCCCCCCCCCCCCCCCCCCCCCCCCCCCCCCCCCCCCACCCCCCCCCCCCCCCCCCCCTCCCCCCACCCCCCCCCCCCCCCCCAATTCCCCCCCCCCCATACCCACCCCCCCCCACAACCCCCCCCCCCCCCCCCCCCCCCCCCCCCCCCCCCCCCCCCCCCACCCCCCCCCCCCCCCCCCCCCCCCCCCCCCCCCCATCCCCCCCCCCCCACACCCCCCACCACCCACCCCCCTCCCCCCCAACCCCCAACCCAACGCCGTAAATGAAAAAAACCCTCAAATTAAGGATGTTTCATTCTAAATATATTTAATATTAAATAATTATAAATAATTTAAAACACTATAAACATTTATGACAGAAATTGACATTGTTGCTGGAAATCAACTTTGAATTCAGATTACGTAGAGGTTGTTCGTGTTGTAGAGTGCGGGGCAGCCGAGCTCCAGAATCACATGGCTGGTTCTCCATGGACACGGAACCGGTAGAGGCAAGTATATTCTGGATGGCCCCAGTTGCTATTCACCCGCAGTTCAGTGAATTTGTAAACGGCAGCATCTTTATTCTACAAAGCAAAAAAACATGGAGACAGATCAGGGAACCTGTGCTTCAGTATGAAAGTACTGTAGGCAGGAGAGAAGATGGATTAGCTACAAACCAGACTTAAAACATCCTGCTGATCATGGATTTCAGGACATTCTATTCAATTACATACAGCATTGATAACAAGCATTTTATCATGGAAAAGGTCGATGCTTTACAGAGGTATAAGAGGAGCATAGATTTCAATGACAGCAGGAAATACTGGGAGCAACAGCTTTACTCCATGTAGCATCGTGGATGGGGAGAGAACATGTTTACTTACACAGGCTTGCTTTGTGGCAACTGACAAATTGTGAATAAAGTGGCCATGAAAAATAAACTTCTATTCTGGAAAGATAAAATGCTGGAGTAACTCAGTGGGTCAGGCAGCATTCCTGGACCTGCCTGACCTGCTGAGTTACTCCAGCATATTGTGTCTTTCCTCGGAAAACCAGCATCTGCAGGTTCTTGATTCTACAATCTGTAATCTGGATTGGTTCAGCAAGTTTGAAACTTGTAGATGCTTCAAGTAGATTAGCCACTGATCCAGCTCTCCTCGGTTTCTCTATCTTTGCATCTGAAAACATGTTTGTCCTTGAACAGATTGCATGAATGGTCAATTTAAAAAAGTATCTCTGCGCACCTGCTGCCTGACCCGAGTATTTCTAGCATTGTTTCAGTCCTCCATCACCTGCAGATTTGCAATTTTCTATTTGTAACTTGTCATTTGTTCCAGTCAATACGATATTTGCGATAATACAAGTCTGAAGAAGGGTCTCAAACTGAAACGCCTCCCATTCCTTCTCTCCAAAGATACTGCCTGTCCCACTGAGTTACTCCTGCATTTTGTGTTCATCTTCGGTGTAAAGCATCTGCAGCATCAGCATTTCCTTCTTACACAATGCGCAAACTCCCGTGCTTTGAGAGGTGGGGGACAATCCCCTCCATGTTTTGTACTGATTGTGGATGATCAGCCATGATCACATTGAATGGTGGTGCTGGCTTGAAGGGCCAAATGGCCTACTCCTGCACCTATTGTCAATTGATAATGTGAGTGTGCGGGGATCGCTGGTCGGTGCGGACTAAGGGCCGGTTTCAACACTGTATCTCTAAGCTAAACTAAAACATGGGTGAAGTCAGCACCAAAACTCAGAATCACAGTTCAAACACCAGTGAGCTAACTGTCAAATATTGGCACATGCCAGATTTTGGTTAACAGTTACTACATCGCAAAGTATATTTTTTGTAAAAGATAGATAAATATTTGAGGCAAAGGAAAATAAAAGCTTACAGGAAAAGGCCAAGGCTATAGGATTGTTCCAGCAAAGAATCAATGATCCTTTATTCACTTCCATACCTGCACCTCAAACGTCTGGATGGAATCCCCTTCCTCATTATACGTGTATTGTCCCAATAGGACCCCTTCGGCTTGATTTTCATCATCCAAGCCCTGTGAACAAGTAGAAATTAGCAAGCTTTGCACACAGAAAATTACTCTCCAGTCACCCCAACAATTATACCAGCTGGTGAAAGCAGGACTTTCACCCTTGCCTGGAAGAAAGCTTGGTTGAATATATAAAGTCATTTCATTTCAAACAGAAGAAGTAGTTCCCTAAAAGTCAATTGGAAAAATGTCATCACCTCATTTAGCACATGAAGTGAATCTGTACACAATCAAACAGAATGAAACGGTGGTAGAATCAGTGTTTCCCACCACAGGGGCCTCATCAGGCACCTCTATACCCACAGAACTAGAGTGGAAGCAAGTCATCCTCAATCCTGAGAGAATACCAGTGAAGAATTGTTCACCCCCACTCAGGAAAGCACTTGGCATAAAAATTGTCCCTAGTATGTGTAGGGTAGCGTTAACTTTAATCTCATCTATTGGTTGTAAAGTTGCTTAATCACTGTATGAAGCTTTTATGGTTCGCAGTGTTGAGGATTGTGCAATAAAGTGACCAAACTCAGTGAAGACAGTGAAAACCCAGAATCACAGTTCAAACACCAGTATGAGCAACTTGTGTAGCATGGAAGATTGAAGATTATATTAGTGGGCCTTCTATTTGAGGGATTATTGTTCTGGACTGTGAAATGGAATTTGCTCATTTTTAACAGAACTTGTTAATGTTATTGATGTGGATTGTGAGACCACTCGGGACCCTGAACATGGAATCCAATGTCCAAGAAAGCCTTGCCATGTTCAGCAGCATGCTCCAGACAAACACCATGGTTCCCAAATATACACTCATATTCTATACGTTTCACTCACATAAACAGAGAAGTCTTGAGGGGCACTTCTAATTGATCCACTAGGAGAAATGGATCTGGGAATGTGCTCTAGGGTAAAGGCTGTAGGCCTGATCCGGACAGCAAGCTCGATGACAACAAAGCCTTGGGAACCTTTAAATGGCCAACAGTTCCCAGGATGAACCTCCGGCTGCAAGAGAGAACAAGAACAAAAACATTAGGAAATATTCTCAGTTTAGTTTAGAGATACAGTGCGAAAACAGGAAATATTAACACTATCCTACACACTCGTGACAATTTTGTTTTACATTTACCAAGCCAATTAACCTACAAACCTGTACGTCTTTGGAGAGTGGGAGGAAACCGAAGATCTAGGAGAAAACCCACACAGGTCACGGGGAGAACGTACAAACTCCGTACAGACAGCACGCACAGTTGGGATCGAACCGGGGTCTCTGGCGCTACAAGCGCTGTAAGGCAACAACTCTACCACTGTGCCGCCCACAATTATCCCCCTTCCTTTCAACAGAACACTGATTCTTCCTAAAGGGACAGCAAAGATTTGGATTTTTGGACACGATCCACATGAAGATACGAGGATATTTACAGAATAATGAAAGGCAGAGTGGATGTGGAAAGGATGTTTCCACTGGTGGGAGAGTCTAGGACCAGAGGTCACAGCCTCAGAATTAAAGGGTGCACCTTTAGAAAGGAGGTGAGGAGGAACTTCATTGCCACAGAGGGTTGTGGAGGCCAAGTCAGTGGATATTTTTAAGGCAGAGATAGACCAATTCTTGATTAGAACGGGTGTCAAGGGTTATTTTGGGAACAGGGATGGGTTGTTGGGATGGGGGTTACTATGGCAGGAATCTGCAGTCTCGACCCCTCAATGTTTTCTGCCAATTTACCTCAACCCTGCACAATGAGAAAACGCGCTACAATTTTCCAGCAGAGCCCATTGCTGCTTTTGGTTCATGGTGTGACAATTATTAAGTTAATGCAGAGAACAGGAGTTACTGAGACATTTTTAACACACTGCTCCCAACACAGATACTCTCACACCATCTACAAAGTATCAGGACAAGTACCTGAACCAGCAGGACCTGTCTCGGGCAGTGTGATCAAATGCAACACAAAATATGCTTTCTCCCATTTCCTCTAAATCTTTCTTTGCTTTAAAACCTCAACCCTCTGGACTTAGGCACCTCTGTAAGCTACAGGCAAATGCTGGCAAATGGGATTAGTTGATGGTTGACGTGGACGTGTTGGGCACAAAGGGCCTGTTTCTGTGCTAGATGACGCCAGAAGTGGATTAAAAAAATCTGAACTCAATTGAAGATTTGACAAACACACTGGCAATCTACATCCAGGGGAGAGGAATGGGGACCATAAAGCATCGTAGTTTGGTTAAAGCAGATGGAAGGAGCCCACTTTTCCTTAATGAAGGATATTTTTGCTATGGAGGGAACACATCAGAAGTGCAGCAGATTAACTGTAGGGATGGCTGGGCTGACGTATGAAGAGCAATCTGGTCAATAGTCACTGGGGTTTGGAAGGAATGATCATTTTATAGAAACCTACAAAATGTAGAAGTTGTAACAGGACTGGAAGATTTGAGGTAAGATGTTCGTGATGCTGGGGAGTTTCAGGACCAGGATCACCGTGCGAGGATAAGGTGAGGTCATGTAGAACTCGGAGGGAGAGAAATCTCTTCATCCAGATGGTGAACCAGAGGAATTCTCCATCATGGAATGCAATTGAAATCAGATTGTTGAATATACTCATGACTTAAATATTGTTCTTGTAGCTAGAGGGACCAAGAGGTATGGGGAGAAAGGTATGGGGAGTCCCCAACTGGGGACTCAATTTGGATGATCAGCCATGATCATACTGAGGGGTTGAGTGGGCTTGAAGGGCCACATTGCCTACTCCTGTTGATAATTTCCAT
Organism: Leucoraja erinaceus; assembly: GCF_028641065.1. NCBI lineage: Eukaryota > Metazoa > Chordata > Chondrichthyes > Rajiformes > Rajidae > Leucoraja > Leucoraja erinaceus. The sequence continues at coordinate 38,391 of NW_026575628.1, forward strand.
GTTTCTATTCCATATCCCACAACTGTGGTACTGAACAAGCACGCATGGTGGGCCAATACATGATTATTTTGGACATATATATCAATAACTTACATTCTTCTGACAGGGAAGAAATGTTATGCAGACAGAGTATGTTTCACATAAACCTGGGGAAAGCAGAAGACACACACTAGTTGTGGTGCCCCCAACAGCAAATCTTGAAGTTGTGGACCTATAGCGTCCCTGTACCTTGCTGCCTCTAGGAGAGTATTCAAAGGTCACTGCTTTCAAGACAGAAGGGAGCAGCAGTACAAGGATTATATACCTGAATGACAGCTCTGGGTGACCGAGATTGGTACCACAGTGGAAAGCCAAACAGACTAAGAAGAGCGGTCTTGGTCTCTAACGTCTCTGTGCAGCGCGTGTGGATCACACTGCCACCTAACAAGAGAAAAAATAATTATAATCATATCACTGAATGGACAAAGTTAATCATGAATCATTCAAGAAATATACAGGTTTGCAGAGAACTGCA